>NC_140590.1:1127786714-1127801714 GCF_964204655.1 Triturus cristatus | reverse complement strand
AACAGCACGCATGAATTAAAAATAAAATGTGTCTGGTCAGCGACAAAAGTTAGTAAAGATATGGGCCAGTGTAAAGACATAGGGATTAGAACGACCAAATGCAGTTCAGTTTATGTAAAATGTATGTGCTAAAGAATACAAGAGCCTCAGCTCATATAGTGGCATGGAAACCACAGCTTAATTGTCACTTGTGCTCACAACTGCCAATGCTCTTTGTGGAGTGAGAGCTAGTCATCGGTGTCTCCATTTTTAATTACCTGTCAGTGGCAGTGAAATCAAAGCGCACATTTTCCAAAAGCATTTAATTAACTGCTAACTTTTGTGGTAAATAATTTAATTACCGGGACTTAATTTGATGCGGAAAATCTATAACAATAGCTCAGTAAAATAAGAGGCAGAATCCGTGGTATTAGAGGTTCGGAACGGGCTTTATTCCATAATCAATTTAAATCGATGAGCTCCAGATTCCATCACCACGAAGGTTCAGGAAGTGAAGACCGTACTTTATTGATAGGTAATCATTTTTATACAATAGGCATTACAGTGAAACAAATGCAGGAGGCGTAACAATTGATAGTAAAGATAAAACATACATGCGTAGCAAAAGTGGGTGTAACTAGGCGTAACTAAAGAACGTCATCAGGTGTAATGTCATAATAGGGTGGTTTCATGAAAGAATTTCGCAATGTCAGCAGAAATACTTGGCAGAAATGCGCGCGCAGCAGCATGACGTGTGATTGACGTGCAACTAGGGGGTGAAGGGGACTTGACATTTAGCTCTACATGTGGCGACAGAAGTCTGGAGGGTCAAGTCAACCTAATCCCAAATCATATCTAACATCCTATGTTTAGAGAACTATGTTATCCAAAAGAGAGGTCTCTTAGAGTAGAATCTTATTCTATACTGACTATACTGACTATTAGTGCGTGTACAAGCGTCTAAGTGTCTACACTAGATGCGAGGGCAGAAATCTTTCATAGTAACAGGGCTATGAATTACTTGCATAAAGACAGAGAAGCCGGGCCTTTTGCTCGGTAGCTGAAAGAATGTTTACTCAAACTACTAGACAGGAATGCATTGGATAGGGAGCGGAGCAGATAATCACAAGGTGAAATACAGTTTTTGGCAGGCAACAGGCTGATGTCAGGCACCGTTAGCTGCGCAGAGAATGAGGACAAAGTTCATGGATACAGATGCGAGCTCAAACTGGAGCTTTCAGAGGCAGAAGGCAGGAAAAGCTTGATGGCAGAATCAGGGCCTACTTGCCTGGACTGTAAAATGGCATTAGTGAACCATATAAAGGCGGTGGCCTTTCATATTTAGGAATGGAGTATCCAGCCCATTCATGGCGGATCTGAAAGAGGACATGTTGGCGGTGGACGCACATGTGTTTGCGTCTTCATAACTGGAACTGGAGGGAACATACATGTACTTGTGATTTATACATGAAACCGTTGGGGTCCAAGATAGGGGACATAACTGACCAGAAAAATCCATATTTCCACATTCCCTCCTTGTCCCCTACTTGCCCATCAAGAGATATCAATCTTCATTAATCCATCGATCTGTTCATATAGCATCATTTGTTCTTCTTTCTTCTTCCGTGATGAATGAAATCTTGGTGGTGGAATACATGATGTGGCACACAGATCGCTGGTCCACATTGTAGACATAGACAGCAACTGAATAATATGAGGAAGCCAATACCTAGGAAGGATAGGACCTTCCATCCAAAGGTAGATAATACACTCCAAAACCAACCGGACCAAGTCCAGGTGCCTGGATTCTGGTGTATCTGGCTTACAATCTTATGAAGGCGAGTTATGGCTTTATATACAGATGGCGAATTTTCTGGTATGAAAATGCAACAACTTGATCCGATGACCCTACAAGCTCCGCCCCTATCGGCCAGGATGACATCAAGGACAAGACGATTTTGAAGCACAACAATCCGCATAGCAGACTGCTCTTCTGTTAAATTGCCTAAGGCGGAAATAGTTTCGTTCACTACTGCTTCAAGGGTTCTGGTTAATCTACGTATCAGCTTACTATTGGTAACTGTACCTATATAGGGAAAGAGACCTTTATTGAAATCTGTATATTTTTCCCAGGCTGTCTCAGTGTAATCGACTATTGGGAGATCTCTCCTTTCTCTATTATGTACTAAATGAGTATTTCTGTGATAATCAGGAGGAGCTAGGAAAACAGGTGGCAAAAGGAATCCGATGTAGCAGGTACCATCCCAATCTAGTGGCAAACGTATGTATGCCGTCTGACCACATATGAAGTAGGAATGGCGGGAAGCTTTAAATGTAGACTTGCCTTGATCACTAATTTCTATTACAGTGGTGCATCTACTATGGCCCATATGTATGGAACCATTCTTTCTTACACATAATTCACCTTTTACTGGAAATACTGACATGGCGGGCAAAATTGGAGTAGCTTCGGATTCGACATTCAAGATCATGAGATTGAGCGTAAAATTACCTAATCCATACACTTCATTTTCTAGATCAGTTCCTGTTCTTTTGGGAAGTCCCTCCTTGTTGGGGTGGCAGGCTTTGAGTAAAACTAAGTTCAGATTTCCCCATACCCAGTTATTCTGGTAAACTGCAGAATTCGAATCTAGGGAATTAATTAAACTAAACCATGCTCCACAGGAGCCGTTGTGTGTGAACGGGTATGGAAAGAGAGGTAGAATTCCTTTATAGTTCTGATAGGGAGGGAGTCGACCACATATCCAACAATTTGTAGCATTGCTAACCTGATGGGAATGATGTAACATACTAATAAAAGTGTTATTGCGCAGCGCAAATCTATAAGACAATTCATGCGGAGGTAATTCACTAAAAGAATGTTCAGCAGTAACATTATAAACATGTCTAGAAATAGGATAATATATGTGCAACAATATACTTGCAGTAATTATTAAAAGACTTAAGGAAAACAGAATTAATAACGCCACTGTGCAATGACTACGCAGTGATTTACAGTACGCATGTCGTTTCAGCTTTATCCTTTTGTTTCTTTCTCTATACAGGTCTAAGGGGTACATGTCAGAGACAAATTCGACCGATTCACCTTGGAGAGGACTTAAACAATCAAATTGCCTGACTTGTTAGACCTAAGTTTTAGTTTATATAGTTCATGGCTATTCAGTTCAACCAAAGGAAGTTTAGAGTCAATCGGGGAAGACACGCAAGGTGTGTCGTTTACGTCTGACGGTAGTCCATGGAATTTCTTTATATGACTTGAATGTATCCAGCCTTTTCGACCTTCGATCTTTACGGCTGTCCTCGTTGTTAACAATACGAGCTGAGGCGATCTCCACCTAGGATCCAGCTGGGACTTCCGATCAAAGTTCCTCACTAAAACCAAATCCCCTGGAATTACGTCATGGGGTTTCACCTCGGTGTTGTCGGGAAAGGCTGCAGCTACCTGTGAACGACAAGATTGTAGTGCAGACATCAAGGAAGCCAAGTAATCTGTCAGCATATTACAGTCAATATCAGTTATTTTGCGTGGTATAGGCGTCCCCCACATATTTGGTGGTCTACCGAAGATCACCTCATAAGGGGATAGCCCTGTTCGAGAGTGTGCTACCATTCTCATGTAAAAGAGTGCAACAGGTAAGGCTACTACCCAGTCGACACCTTTCTCTCTACAAATTTTGGACAATCTAATTTTCAGGGTCTGATTATGTCTTTCCACGAGACCTGCTGCCTCGGGGTGTCGGACACAGTGAAACTTCCACTGATAGCCTAACAAAAGTGAAACGTGTTTCATTAGTTCCGATGAGAACGGCTGGCCGTTATCTGAGTAGACAACACGTGGTAAACCGTACCGTGGGAAGAATTCTCGAACTAAAACTAACTGTTTGGCAGTAGTCGGGGCAGTGTAATCTGAAACCGGGTATGCCTCTGTCCAACGGGAAAGAGCACAGACAACTACGAGAACATATTTGAATCCTCGACATCGTTCCATCTGGATATAATCCATCTGGAGGACTTCAAAAGGGTGATCAGGAGGCTGAAATCCACCCTGTTCTACGGGAATGCTTTTACCTGGGTTAAACTGACAACAGATCATACAGGTACGAACTTTTTGTTTAGCTGCTGCTCGTAAATGTTTGTTGAACCAAATGTGTTGGATGCTGTCTAGCATAGCTTTTTCTCCTAGATGTGCTGGACTATGTACAGTGTTAATAACGACTTGGACCATTGAATCAGGAAGGAACCACACAGATTTTTCCTTCGTTATCCATCCTTGATCCGTTTGGATTCCTCCTAATTCAGTCCATTTCTTTATTTCGTCTGGTGTAGCATGTGTCTGTATGTCGATTACGTCAAGAGCGGGATCCTTAACCATCATGCAATGTGTTGGTGTCGGGACTATTGTCTTTGTCATGTCGGATGTTTGAGTTTGAGCAGTCTGTTTAGCTGTTCTGTCAGCTAGATCATTGCCTTGAGAAATGATATCAGTAACTTTCGTATGAGCTTTACATTTCATAATTGATATTGCAGTAGGTAGATGTATTGCATCTAATAAGGCATGAATAAGGGGTCCGTGCTGAATGTGGGCACCGTGAGAAGTTAAATAACCTCTCTCTCGCCACAGCACGCCGAAGTCATGTACAACTCCGAATGCATAACGTGAATCAGTGTATATGTTGACTTTTTTTATTTACGGCTTGAATACAGGCTTGTGTCAGAGCGATGAGCTCTGCTGCTTGAGCGGACAAGGTATTTATGCAATTTGTTTCAATGATTTCAGTGTCTGTTGTGACTGCGTAAGCGGCCACTAGCTCTCCTGTACCTGTTCTCATACATGAACCATCTACATACAACGTCAGGTCTGGGTCTGACAATGGGACGTCTGTCAAATCTTGTCTGGGTTTCGTCGTGATAGTGATAACTTCAATACAATCATGTGCAAGTGGGTCTGTTCCATTTATAGGTAACAGTGTGGCAGGATTCAATGTACTACAACGTCTGATTTCTATATGTGGCTGAAACAATGTTAATTCGTAACCAGTAAGTCGTGCTATAGTCAAATGTTGTGTTTGTGTGCGGTTCAAGAGAACCTCTACTGCATGTGGTACTTGTACTGTCAATGGATGTCCTAATACTATGGCATCGCTTTGTCTGATTGCTAAAGCTGTTGCTGCCACTGATTTCAGGCACGCAGGCAAAGCCTGGGCTACGGGATCTAATGTACTAGAAAAGTAAGCACATGGTTTGTGTGATCCTGCTTGTTCCTGTGTGAGTACTGACAAGGCAGTACCTTCGCGTTCTGTAACGAAGAGTGTAAACTGTTTATTGTAACATGGTGTTGCTAAAACAGGTGCTTGGCATAAGGCTTTCTTTAGGTTTTCAAAAGCTTGTGTATGTTCCTGAGTCCAAGGGAGAACAGTCGATGTGGCTGCCTCCTGTGTTGTCAATTGAATGAGGGGTTTTGCTAGAAATGCATACTGAGGGATCCACTGCCTACAATATGAAGTGAGGCCTATGAAAGCCCGCACCTCCTTTTGTGTCTTGGGTATCGGCATATTTGCAATTAGCTGGATGCGATCTGGTGTAAGCTGCCTTCCCTCCTTGGACAGCGAGTGACCAAGGTAAACAACTCGCTGGACACAGAATTGCAGCTTAGAAGGGGACACCTTGTGCCCCTTTTCGGCCAAAAATTGGAATACCGTCAGTGAGGCTTTTTCACATTCAGGTTCGCTTCTAGCGGTGATCAGCAGATCATCGACATATTGAAGCAGGGCAGTGTTGACTGGCATGTGGATACTGTCGAGTTCTCATTTCAGTGCTTGGCTATAAATGCTGGGGCTTTCTGTAAATCCTTGAGGTGCGCGTGTGAATTTAAAGCTTCGTCCATTTAAACTAAATCCGAACAAGTATTGGCTTTCCGGATCTATTGGGACGCTGAAGAAGGCATTCTTGAGATCAATTACAGTAAAGAATGTTGCTTCGGAATCAATGGCTGTCAGTAATGAAGAAATATCTGGGACTACGGGGTATTGTGGTACTATGCATTTATTTAATTCGCGCAGATCAATAACCAATCGATATACTGGCGGGGCTGTTGGATCGGTTCGTTTAAGAATCGGAATTATCGGTGAATTACATATATTGGAGTCAGTTTCCACAACCACTCCTTGGGTAATAAGCTCGTCAATGATTTGTAGTAAAGCCACTACAGCATCTGGGGGTAACTTGTATTGTCGCATTCGTGGAAGCACCACTCCTGCCTTTAGTGTGACTCGATATGGTGTAATGTTCATGCAACCAACATCTGTAGGGCCTTGTGCCCATAAATGTGTCGGTAAAGTCTGTAGTCGTGATCCATGTCTCGGGACACGTAGTGCCCTTTGAAATCACGTAAAAATAATCTTACTCCTTCCGGAGAACAACATATAATAGCTCCTAGAGCTTTCAAAGTTTTTATGCCTAACAAGTTTTCTGGACATGATTTAGTAAGTAATAAATCTGTAGTTCGTGTCAAGGGACCGATCGTAAGTGGAAGAGGCTGTGTTACTTCGTTAATGATAGGTTTTCCTGAAAAACCAAGGGAAATATTCTGTGTGCCTGAGAGGGGTGCCCCTGGAACTTCACTACGTTTTATTGTTGTTCGGCTTGCCCCTGTATCAAGTAAGAATTTTCTATCTTGACCTAACAGTTCACTGTGTACATAAGGTCCTTCTTGATCTACAGGGACCTCAATAAGGGGTAAGCCAACTTCCCTCTCTAGGCTGTTTCATGAGTATCGTTGATAATCAGGATAGTCATACTGTGCGGTCTGATACATCTGTCGGGTCGTTGTTTGTGTGGCAGCAATAGGCTGCGGTGGTGGAGCTGGCATAGACTGTTACGGAACTGGCATGGACTGTGCATGCTGCGGAGCTCCTTGTTGGTTCTGATCCTGTCTAGGTGGCCGTGGTCTTTCTTTTGCGTTACCTATGGCAATATTATGTTTTAAAACTGGACAATCGTGTACATAATGACCTGGCTGTTTACAATAGTTGCACGTCCCTTTAACAGGACCTGTTGAAACACCGGACTGTGTTATACCCTTCTTATGACCGTCAACTGGCACTGTCTGGGAAACTAGCATTTTCATTTTCGTGTCTTTCATGCGTCTATGTTCATGTTCTTGTTCTTCTCTAATTCTATTGTGATGGTACTGTAGCATTTGTAACATTTGTGACGGAGTGTTACCTTGCCAGGTACTCTCGAACTTCAATACTCTATTCTTAACTTGGGGCAAGGCATTTTCAACTAACTTTGTCACAAACAGATGTGGATACGACTCGCTACTTGCTTTTATTCCACTATTTATACCAAAACATTTCTCAAATCGGGAATAGAAATCACTAGTGTCTTCATCTGATTTTTGTTTACAGGCTGAGATTGCACCCCAGTCTTCCTTTTTCGTAGTTAATAAACGTGGCAGTACCTGTACTAGTAGACCTGGTAGTGCTTTGATCTTGTCCCCGAGCCCTGAACCTGGACCTCGAGCTTTTTCTTCGTTTTCTAATGCTGTCCAATCTATCTTCTGGTCTCCCACCTCCCAATCCTTTTCCTTGAGTTTTTCGTAAATGCCCGCAGGCATTAATACCTTCAATATTGTCATAATGTCGGGGTAGGTATATTCTCCCATGAGTAACATATCTTTAATTTCACGATGGAAACCTGCTGGGTCTTTGTCATGACTGGGTACCACCTTCTTCATTTCTAATAGTTCTATTTTAGATATGGGTGTGTATACAAACACACGTTTAAACTCATTGTCATCACCCTTTATCGGGTGCACTTCGCGTAAGGGATTCTGTCTATCCATGTAATACGTCGTTCTTTCCTTGATGGGCAGTGAGACATGTTCAGGACATACAAAAAGAATGTACTGCTTTCTGGATTCTAGTATTTCTCTAATTAACTTAGTACCGGAACCTCTCCATTTATTCGTGAGTAATTCAGTCAATATATCAGGTAAGGGACCAGGATCGGAGTGTTGGCTTTTATATAATATAAGGAGTTGTTGAATCATATAGATACCAGCTAAACGCTGTTCATCTGGGGCGAGGTTTAAAAACGTATGTACTAGTGTATCATCACCATATTTTCCAGGACTATCAACCCAGTGAACGGCTGACCTGGCTAATTCTTGTTCGTCCATAGAATCGAGTATATGATAACCCCTTCGTTCTCGGAGTAATTTGTCAGCGGCTTGGAATGAATGTTCGGGGGACCTTATATTTATTATAGGAGTTTGGAATTTTCTGTTATTATCTGGACGTATCGGACATATCGGATCAGTAAAGCATCTAGTATTATTGCAAGATCTTCCTCTACCTACATAGGCCATAGTTTCTAACTGTCCTGTGGGCAGTTCTAATTCTTCCTCGTCCTCGGTTTGTTCTGGTTCGTCTACTGCTAATCTTTCCTCGTGTATTCGTTCTATTTCTTTGCGGATCTTTCGGCTCATAGCTACTATACATGATCGTTTATCGCGTCTCCCCTCTGATATATTCTTACCCCATGTGGTAAGAATTTGCATTTCTTCCGTATTTACCCCTGGTTGATCTTGATTTCTGATCACACAGTTTATGAGGAAACGTAACAGTTCCCCCTGTATTTCCACCTTCTGATACTCCATGGCTCTGTTAATACTCTCAGGGTCTCGCCCTGACTGAACAAAATGATATATATTTTCTAAATGTGCAGTCATTCCTGGTAGCTTCCCTAAATATATTGCAGCTCGTCGGATACGTAATGATGCCAGCATCATTTCGTCCCCTTTTCCGGGCACAGGGTCATATCTACAGTCTATTAGAAGTTCCTTGAGCGTGTTGGGAGTTACTAGTTTGGGCGTACGTTGGTGGGCTATTTCTTGAAAGGAAAGTTTATTTGTTCTGGGTGGCGTAGAAAAAATGCTTGATGTACCTCCGGTAGCACCACCTGGGGTGCTGGATGTGAAAGGATTCGTTGAACGGGATATAGCAACCATAGGTGTGGATGCAGATGTAGAAACAGATGTGCTTGCCGGAACTTGTGTCGGGGTTTGCTGTTGCAGAGGAGGAGGGTCTTGGCGTTGAACCCCCTCGGCAGGCGGTCTATGTGGCGCAGCATTAGCATACTCGGGAGCTGCGTCGTCTAAATAAGAGGAAAGAAAAACATCTTCTGCGGTTCTGGGATGCCCTTTGGGATGTGCTTTTATCGGAAACAATGGGGGTGGCAAGTCTCTTGGTATCTCCGGAGTAGCCTTAGGTAGTCCTTCGGCCAGAAGAGGATACATACCATTCACAAGGGCATTTCTTTGTCTGTCTGTTTGTTCTGACTTTACTCGAGTACCTTCTTCAATTAATACACTTTCTCGAACTTTATTTGAATTCTCCTTACTCTTCTCTTCCTGTCTACGTGCTTTTTCTGTACGTCTATACGATTCTTTACGCCATAATTCAATGGCATCTTTCTGTGACTGTCTAGCTTTCTTTTTCCATAATTCTTCCTCTACTTTCACGATGCAATCTGCATCCCAGGTCCCAGCTGCGGGCCACCTCTGACTTTCTGGTAATTCCTTGGTGTAGTCTACCCATAGACCAAGAAATAATATGGCGTCTAGGCCATGTTTATGATACATGAAATACCCTGGAGTGTCCCTAGGAGGAATGGGAACAGCTTCTTCGAGTACCCCTTTTCTGGTTTTGATCTGTCTTAATTTCGAAAAGAGCGGCATATTGAGAACTGATCTGATCTGATACCTATTTTTGAACACGTTTAATACCATAAAACACAATAATGAACAGTCATTCACACCACAATATACAGAACGTATTTAAAACATTTTAACATTTAACATTTAATGAATAAACAATGATGGTCATTTAGGGAACTAGTCACTAAGCATAATACTCGATACTAACTAGATAAATTCTGAATTATATCCTAGACATACTTAATATACTGCTAAACAGTACAGATACAGTGCTGAAACAGTGCAGACCGGATTTGTGTACCCAAACCCGTCTTGACCGGCACAACCTATGTGCACGTCAGAACGCCTCCCCGATAATGGTACTCACCGGGTAGCTCGGAACGGAAGGCCTCGGAACTGAACTGAACTTGAACCGGACTGGACTCGACTCGGAACTTCGGAAACTTCGGAAACTGGTGGGCCTCTGTATACCTCGGATCTTGCTCTCTCAGCTAGGCTCTGGTCGGGATACTTCGCACTTCTCACCGCCTCGTCTGGGTGTTGATCGCAGCCTCAGTTACCCCCGCTCGGCAGGAGGGAGATACAGGAAATCCTGTGGGTACGCGTTGTTGTCCGTCCAGCTGTGACAGGAGACCGGGCCTGCAACGCACCGCCGGCGCGTGAGATGAGAAAGTGTCCCTGTTCGGGCGCCATTCATGTGGTAAATAATTTAATTACCGGGACTTAATTTGATGCGGAAAATCTATAACAATAGCTCAGTAAAATAAGAGGCAGAATCCGTGGTATTAGAGGTTCGGAACGGGCTTTATTCCATAATCAATTTAAATCGATGAGCTCCAGATTCCATCACCACGAAGGTTCAGGAAGTGAAGACCGTACTTTATTGATAGGTAATCATTTTTATACAATAGGCATTACAGTGAAACAAATGCAGGAGGCGTAACAATTGATAGTAAAGATAAAACATACATGCGTAGCAAAAGTGGGTGTAACTAGGCGTAACTAAAGAACGTCATCAGGTGTAATGTCATAATAGGGTGGTTTCATGAAAGAATTTCGCAATGTCAGCAGAAATACTTGGCAGAAATGCGCGCGCAGCAGCATGACGTGTGATTGACGTGCAACTAGGGGGTGAAGGGGACTTGATATTTAGCTCTACATGTGGCGACAGAAGTCTGGAGGGTCAAGTCAACCTAATCCCAAATCATATCTAACATCCTATGTTTAGAGAACTATGTTATCCAAAAGAGAGGTCTCTTAGAGTAGAATCTTATTCTATACTGACTATACTGACTATTAGTGCGTGTACAAGCGTCTAAGTGTCTACACTAGATGCGAGGGCAGAAATCTTTCATAGTAACAGGGCTATGAATTACTTGCATAAAGACAGAGAAGCCGGGCCTTTTGCTCGGTAGCTGAAAGAATGTTTACTCAAACTACTAGACAGGAATGCATTGGATAGGGAGCGGAGCAGATAATCACAAGGTGAAATACAGTTTTTGGCAGGCAACAGGCTGATGTCAGGCACCGTTAGCTGCGCAGAGAATGAGGACAAAGTTCATGGATACAGATGCGAGCTCAAACTGGAGCTTTCAGAGGCAGAAGGCAGGAAAAGCTTGATGGCAGAATCAGGGCCTACTTGCCTGGACTGTAAAATGGCATTAGTGAACCATATAAAGGCGGTGGCCTTTCATATTTAGGAATGGAGTGTCCAGCCCATTCATGGCGGATCTGAAAGAGGACATGTTGGCGGTGGACGCACATGTGTTTGCGTCTTCATAACTGGAACTGGAGGGAACATACATGTACTTGTGATTTATACATGAAACCGTTGGGGTCCAAGATAGGGGACATAACTGACCAGAAAAATCCATATTTCCACACTTTAAGCAGGGTCACTGGAATTATGCGGCAGACAAGGACCACGTTTTTGGCAGTGATGACTAAATTATGCGTCAAGAAAAGCCACATTTTGTGATAGTATTATCTCCTTATTTTGTCATTTTTACACATGTCAACTCCGTCTGGGCAAAGGTGCCAGGCCATGAGTATCGGTTTATCCCCCACATAGAGCAATAAGCAGCAGAAGGGTGGCCACTCAACCTCTGTGATGGGTCAGGAACTCGTGTTGCTGCATTTATAGTAACCTTTGATCCGTAGAAGCTAGAATTTTTTTGGGTTAAAATGTGACTTGCAGATTATGCAACAGAAGATGGACTATGCGGTAAATGGGGCAGATCCATAATTATGCGGAAAATGGCAATTACCTTTTATTATAAATCACTTTCGCCGGGAGGCCTTTTCCGTTGTGGACTAAACACCGATGTTTTCTCATTTAGAAAATATTATACAGACTTTACTTGTGTTACCATTAAATATAAGAAAACAATCATTACACAAATATGAGGACCTATTCACCTTGTGATTAAGGATGTCAGATGCTGGGCCACAAATGGGAACAAGAATCAATCCAATGGCAGGCCGGTAAAACATGGACTATATTCTGGGGATGTCTACCTGCTATGGAGATGTAGTGCAATTTTGAATAATTCGGTATTTGGGCAAGTGAGTTGCACTCCACCACAGGACTAGCAGCGAACCTCATTTTGAGATAGAACAAGGGTAGAACTTGTAGGAAGGTGGATATCTGACTATGGTTACCCCCAACTTTTTGCATAGTGTCTAGCTGGTTTTTCGACTTAGTTGGCCTGAGATCCTGCCATTCAGGGTCTCAGGCTGTCTGCTCCCTCTTTAAAATGGACTCCATGTACCCTAGGTACATACCCAATTGGTAAGGATCACCTTATTGGACCCTGTACAGTGTACCCTAGGTACCCAGGGCATAGGTGTACCCTAGGCCCCCCAGGGGCTGCAGGATGTATTATGCCACCCCTGGTCTGGCCTTCCAATCAGACACAACTGGCTGATCACTCAGCTGGGGCAAGGTCGTGTAATCACCCCTTGCTTAGATATACTATACCTATATCTACCCTTAATATAGACACATGTGTACCTATCAGCCACTCCTATGGCAGGCCTCAACAATCCTGGAGGTAGAGTGCTTGGTAACATGTGAGATGATGCTCTAGCATGAGCTGAGCCTGTTTTCAGCTTTCGGAACCATGTCCTTATAGCTGTTCTATGATATAGCCTACCATATACTCTTAAAGTGTCTTATAATCTTAAACGGTTATGGTAACTATGGTTTGGCTTTATCAAAACATGTCGTGTAAGGTGTCTAACACTTTGGAATAATACCCCCATCCCATTTCTGGTGATGAGGATATTATTCCTCCCTTTTAGAGGGAGAGACATGTTAAAATCCTACTTTGCTGTTTAACTCTCACCAAAGCCTCAGCATCACAAAATGGATGCTGCTGCCACAGACACGAGTCTGAAGTCCTGCTGCTGGGAGCCCTCCCAGCCAGGGAGGCCTGGACAATAGGTTTCCTGCTTGGGGAGGTGCTAGCACCACCCCAGACAGGCCTTAGTGTATTGGGGCAGGGAGGGATGAAAGAAACTAGACACTGCCTGGGGCACACAAGGTGTCCCATGCATAGTCCGGTTCAAACCGGCGCTGGGGCACTCCAGCCCCAGCTCTGGCGCGAAACTGGACAAAGGGAAGGGTGTGTAACCACTCCCCTCCCAGGTCCCACCCATAAGGCGTGACCAAGCAGGCAACCCAGCCCACCAGATTAGTATAAAAGTGGTAGCTGGGCCCCAGGAGATTAGATTATCCTGAACCTGCAACTTGAACAGAAACTCTGGACCTTCGACATTCGACGAAAGAAGAAGACTGAAGAATCTCCCTTGTGGCCAAGGAGTGGCCACCCTGTGCAAACAGGCACCATCAAGACACTTACCCTTTGCTTTGCTGAAGTTCTACGAGGGACCGACTGCAGAGCCTGACCAGAGCCTTGACTTCCAGACTTCTCCGACCCTGATCCACATCCACAGCTGAGCTGAGATCCGTGGAGGCGACGAGAGACGTGGGACCGGCTACCTGGGAAAAGTGGCGAGTATCTTCCAGCGCAGCTTCTGAGGCACCCTCGAGGTTGTGCACTGGGGATTGAGAAGCCCCAACCCCAAGCACCACCTGCACTGAAGATCAGCCCCCCACACTGCACGAGTCCTGCATGGGGCCCTTCTGCATTTTCCTGCTTGCCGCGTCTGTCCGGTTGCTTGCCCGTTGGCTAGTAACCTCTGTGACGACAATCCTTCAACTTTCCACTGCTGGTTTGGCTCCTCCAGACTGGCTCCTGCTCCTCTGTGAAAGAGAAGCACCCCAGACCCTCCTGGTCTGCACCAGAAGCAAGTCCTCCATCCTGCGTGGGTTCCGCTTGCCAAGGCTTGGTGAGTCCTAGTTCGACTTCGACGCTGCCGACAGCAAGAGCCTTCATGGGACAGCTCGCCTCCTGGTCCTGGTCGTCCTCGACGTCTCCCGTGGCTGCTGCGACAAGCTTCACCTCTTCACCTGCAACTTCATGACATCGCCTGGTTCCTTCCTGGTCCCTTCCCGGCTCCTGGCTGGTGACCTAGACTCTGTCCCTTCTGCTTGCAGGTTCCTTCCTTCTTGATCCCCACCTTGGGATCCACCGGACACTCTTCACTGACTGCCTGTCAGCCACTTTCCTTCAGGCATCCATAGGAGTCGACGACGAAACCCAACGCAAGTTCACAGCTATGCACCCGCAGCCCGTGGGCTAGGTAACTTGGGTACTCCGGTGCTCAGTAGGGTATTGACTATCCTAGTGTTTTCAAGTCTCGACTTCCTAGTTACTTCAGAAGTGTCCTAAATCTCTTTATTTCCAAACTCTACTGTTTTCCTCGATTATACGCAGTACGCGTGAGTGTTTCCACTCTGCACCTGAATCCCGTGGGCCTCCCACTTCCTAACCTTGGATAGTATAGTGTAGCCCCAGCGATTCCCTAGGCCTAGGCCTATCCTATTTCCGTGACAGTGGTCCTTATACCACTTACCTAGTATATGGTTTGCGTGGCCCCTAGGGCCTAACTGTATTACTTACCTGTGTGACTTAATGTATGCTTAAATAAGACAGTGTTGTACTTACCTCAAATCTCATAAAGAGTGCTGAGGGTTTGACTAGAATAAATACACTTTATTTTATATATATATATCTGTTGTGGTGTCCTTTCATTTGGTATTCAAGGGATTGCAAATGGTATAACAGCTGGCTTCATATGCCATCCAGAGTTTAGCCTAAGACTGCTCTTGTCCATGCTACCACTAGGATAGCTGGTCTATAAGGTTGACTTTA